>NC_047073.1:12520113-12532882 GCF_902459465.1 Asterias rubens | reverse complement strand
TGACCAGATATGATCCTTTCAACACCTTTGCCATTTTTTTTCAGCAGATAGAAATACTGATTTTCAAACCAGCCTTGAGAGTTGAGTGGTTGCCAGGTTCTGAACTTGGGTCTTTTTGTGTGACCTGGTTTATTGCTTCATGCAATGTGTCAAAATTCTTTCGATCAAACATCTCGGCTGATGATTCGGAATCATGATTGGGGTTGAGCAATTTGAATTCATGAAACAGTGTGGCCATCCGCCTCATGTCAGTCATCACAGACCTCCGCACTTCAAACTTTTTATCCTGCTTGCGCTTCATTTTGTCAAAAATTCTTGCCCCAAACATGCAAATATGATGATCACTTCTACACAGATTGCCAATATCATCTTCCTGGAAACCACTTAGAATATCTTCTTTGAATTCACTGGTTACAACCTAGGATATGGTTTCAGAAGTGGTGTTGGTAATGGGGTTGCAGACTGCACAGAATCTCTGTTACAATTCTGCTTGTGACTCCAGAAAAAGTGCCTATTGTAGAACCCATTGCAACTGCTGCAAATGACCAACTTGGTATCAGGTTTCTGTGACCTTTGTGTCAACAATCTACTAGAATCTCCATTTTTGATGAGCTCTTTGTTATAGTTAAATTACCCTGTAGACGTAACCTCCTGAAAACTCTTTCACGCTCCCTTTGTGGCAACTTTTGGGCATGTTTTATTGCCTCCTCCTTTTTGTGTTTGCTTTGCATGTGTCTGTTCAGCCGGGCTTGCATTATTCCGCAGTAAGGGCAAGGTCTGCGAGGTTTTTTCTTGTGGGCTACAGAAAGCAAACAAAATCAAAGGGCAAATTTACTGTTGAGTCAAACATAACTGTACTACACTGTTTTACACTTTATCTGATTTGTTCCAGGATGGTTTAAGTTGGTATATGGAGTAAAATAAAAAGTCAAAAAAGGAGTGATTTTTTTTAATCTCCTGCATTACTTATCTATCTTGTGGAAGGATTCCGAGTTGGTTAAAGATCCACAAATGGACTACCCACAGTATGGGGGGACATGGACGAGTGTGACACTTTTGGAAATGTCTGATCATGGGCTATCCGGCAATGTCAAGTACGTCCGTAATATCCAAATAATTCACACAATGTATGAGTCCTGCATTGTTGTGGGTATATTGGGTATATCACCACAACATTCTCTCTTGTAACCTCCTGTTCTGAAATAATATTCCAAGTTCACAGTGTCTGTAGAAATTGTGAAAATATTATCACAGCTCCAAAGAACGAAGACAATTTTAATTTGACATGTAAGGGATAATGTTATCTCAGAAATGAACAGTTTGAAAGCCAAAGCATTTGTAAAGTGGAAAAGAAAAAGGTTGTTTAAGCATGTCAGATATATTACCTTGATATTCACAGGTTGTTTGGTTTCAGAAGTAATGTTGACGCTGGTATGAAGGTCGCCTTCACTAGGTGAATTTCACATCCTGATCATCTGCAGAATCTGCTTTAAAATAACATGATCACAACAATCATCTAGTTGACAATTGGTAACTTCAGTAGAAAGCTTAAATTCTTAGTACATGTATTAGCCTTGATGGTTTGGGTTGAAATGTCACCTTTCAGTTTGCTTATTACAAAGGGTTTTGTCAACAACACAAAACCACAAAACCAAAACGAATCATAATGCGGTAAGTTGCATACATACAAAAAATTAAACTAATTCAAACATTATGATTTTGATCTGTAAGGCTTTTGCACGAGAGATCATCCATAACAAAAAACTACTTTCAAAAAGTAACATCTGAAAAAACTCAGCAGGAATCACACATCCTTTTTCAAGAAAAATTTCTAATTCAATGGAGCTCTCCTGATAAAAGTAATAAAACAACCTTCGGTTGATTTTAAAAACACATACTAGTTTCCAATATAATCAACTATTTATGTGACTTCTCCAGATGTTTGGAAACATTATCACAATTTAAGAACATTTTTAACATGCTAAATATAAATTGAATAAACAAGGATTGTGGATCAGGACCTTTTAATTCAGTAATAAAACAAAATGTCTTATCACATTAAGTTTGAGAATCTTCTGAACTGAATACTGTTGAATAAATGTGCTGTCTTTTGTGGAGAAATATAGTTTAACACTATTTTCCTTTGCTCATCTCACCATAGTCGTACATTGCATTTAACACTTTTAAGTATTTATACCTACCTCATTAGTTTGAAACATGGATTGTTTTGCTGCACCTGTGGATCAACAAAGAAATTAGTCACACAAATAGTGCCATGGTAAAGAGTTGAACATTGTTTAATTGAGGAAAGGGTTGATTATTGTAACAAAAATGGTGTATCACCCATCAACCTCGTCAGAGATAACATTTCGTATCTATTCAAAACTATAATTTAAGAAAACCCTGAAGCATGGAGGATTGTGGAAATATGGATTTATAAACAAGTATTATTTATAGCTACTTAATCAGACATTGTAGCCACATCTTAGTTGATCTCAGATATAAAGGTGTTTTGGTATTATATAGTCATCTTTTTGGGGCATTTTTACGCAGCAGTTTGAATATTTCATTTAGTAATTTTATTACCTTGATTCTTTGAGATAAAAAGTGCCACATAAATGTTGAGTCTTGATTGATGTCTAACAAATTAAAAAACAAGTGAAGTATCGGCTGTTCCAAAAAGTTTCAATGCAACCAAAAGCAAGCAATTGTAAACAAAAAAAATTAAACAAGTATACCTCTTAATCCACAAAGCTGGTCGCTGGAGTCACTTTCTATTTCTTCATTTTCACTATCGGGAATGTAATCATTGTCATCACTGTCATCACGTGTAGTATCGGAGTCATCAACTTGTGAGTTGTGTTTTGGGGAACACTTGTTGACATCATCAGCTGCAGAATTCTATGAAGTAACACAAATAAACACCATAATCATTAGCATTAAGGAGATAGGAATTGGCAAGCTTATATTGTTAGGCACCCAGCAAAATCTCAATTGCACAAAATGTAACTTCTTACATTTGAAATTTGTGTTATACATGTATTCTTGTCATAGCCGTGTCGGAAATAACTGAGACAACACCATGAGCTTATTGTATATATTTACCTTGACATTTCACAGATTGTTTGTTTTCAGAAGTAATGTTGACTCTGGTTTTTAGTAAATAGGTAAATGATCTTTATACATAACTACATTTGTTGATTTTCATTATTAAATTGATGGTAAATGCATCAAATAATCCTGAGGCAAAAGGAATTAATTAAAAAATATATTGACAATGGCAGAATTTGTATTGAGGTAATACAAATTGGAAGTACATGATTGCAATGGGACAATAATAAATCATGCTGTGAAATCTTGACTGTTTTATTTCAGAAATAATGTTGAATTGCTTGTTCACTAAATTGAAAACATGATGTACCTTTTTCAGTCCACAGAAAGTGAGCTTGTCAAGGTAGTCATTATGCTTTTCCTGCATCTGCCCCATCTAGTTAATAATAAACAAGAACAACAGTAATAAAACAATATTTGTTTTTTTTAGAAATCAGTATCACAATATCTTTTTCTCAAGACTGACAAAGAGCAGCATTTTCATAATAAGTGATGGAAGAGATTGAACGTGAATATTACGCATTAAGAACTTGTGCGCTTATCCAGCAAGGACCTTTTAAAAATGCACTTTGCATTTCCTGGATAACATAAATCATTATCTGACTATTATGTCAAATGGAATGCAAAGGAGGGTTTAATAAGTATCAAATCATCTTTAATCAATGCTGCTTGCAGCGTTATACCCACTTAGAGAATTAGAACACATTACACACTATATGAATTCTAACATAGTATTGACAACATGTTCAAATGTTTTAGCTAAAAGGGCACTGAACCAGCAGTGGAACCAGTGCCCATTTTATGTAGAAAATATGAATACAATTTTACTACAGGAATACGAGTATAAAGTGAATAACGATACAAGGCCAAGGTCTTATTCAACTTTCATGTTACATTTGGGACATCTATGCACAAAACAATGGGGTTTTAATTTGTCCTGCCTTTTATAAAAGGGTCCAATTTTACGGCACTGCTTACCAAGGAATTCCGGCATTCGGCCAATAGAATCATGCGCTTTACAGGCACTGTAAACTCAGAATTCTGTGGTAAGCAGAGCCATGAAATTTATACAAGGTCTTCAGCAAGTTTGTTTTTCCTAATTTTCTTAAAATATAGGTTTAAAAACAACATTTTAAAAACAAAACCATACTAATACTTAACAATACCTTTCTCCATGGCAAGTTGGGTACACCATAATCAAACCGAAGTTCTTCCCAGACTTCAATGTCTCGAACAGCAAATAAGCAAAGATGTGGATTCTTGCCATCATTAACAGCTACCATTTTACAATTGGCTTTGGGGGCAACTGCATCATTGACCATTCTTCCGATGCAACTTGAATATGTTGCATCCAAACTACAATACAAGAACAATATTTCAAAACAATTATTTTGTTGATTTCATCTGAAAATCAAAGACTCTTATAACTGTTACAAAGTTCCCTTCATACAAACAGCAAACTGAAATGAGTTCCATTTCCAATTATTGTTTTGTCTTGATTTTTGTAAGGTCTTTTTGGCTGTCCTCTGAGTGTTTTGTATCCTTTAGAAAAGATGCTATATTAATGCTAGTATAATTTTTCAATAGTTATTTACCCTTACATGCATCTGCTATTACATACACTTTGCACTGGACACAAATAATAATTGAAGATTTGCATATCTGTTGGCTTTACATGAAATAGAGGGTGGGGGAAGAAGGAAAAGAACCTTTTTTATACGCTGAATAGGTTGACTGTGTTTTCAAATTCAAATTATAACTTAATAAGACTAACCATTTTGTTTTGGAGTTTTGTTTGAAAAAGTACAAAAAACTTCCATCAGCTATAGTGTATCTGCTTTCACGTTCAAGGCTTCTTTTCTAGAGATCAGCTCTCCCCGGTACTCGAGAAGGAAGTCATTTCTTGAGAACCTTTTCGTTGCAAAAACACCACTTCCTGCAAGCAACGATGGATTTGTGTATAATTTTGAAGAGTTAAATTTTATGATATGAGAATACGGGTCTCTTCTACTGCTTTCTTTAATTTGTTTTTATTAGTCTTTCACCCAAAGAAGATAATACTGCGATGGGTAAATTATTTGACTTACACAAAATGTGTTGACCTTTAACCCTGCTATAATTACACTGTTAAAACTCCTATATAACAAAGACATTAGTCACTGTCAAGTTTTGGTTGTCTTTGTATGTGACACATTTTGCATTATATGTATCGAAACATCCAGAAAAATGTTTTTGTTTGTTTCCCCCTTTTCACAACTATAATTAATGGGGTCATTGAAGTTGGAACAGTTCTAGATGAACTGAATTATGGTAGCCTTTCTGTCTTTTGTTAATTATGTTACTTACACATAGTACATTAAACATTAACTGACTGAAGTATACAATGTCTTAAAACAATTGGGTAAAAAACTTGACTACATCTTGTCCTCTTGAATTTAATTTTAAAATACACCAGTTTGTATCCATTTAGTGTTAATATACCAAATTGATGCACTTGGATTTCTCTGCCTCCATGTCCAACATAAATGTTTGCGTGGTTGATGAAACAAAGCCACAGGATACGCATGGAAGACTTTGAGTAGTATTGATGTATAGACCAATCACAGTTGTCCGATCACACAAATAAGTGTGTGTTTGTCTGAATCAAGCAGTGAAGCAAAAAAGAGGTGCAGCCTGCATGTAATATCGTTTTATCCATGTGGGCAGTAGGGGGGTCCTGATTAGTCTATTACCTACCAATGAATTTGTTGATATGTCGCACTATAAATCCAGGCTGGTCTTCCTGCTGAAAACAAAATTGTTTGCCATTTTTGCCTGTTCTGCGAAGAGATGATCTTAAACGAAGTTTCATTGCAACCTGCAAAACCGAAAAACATAAAATACAAAATTATTATTGATGATGAAATCAAAAGTAGTTGTTTTACCCATTTCTCAAAAAGTACAGCCTTGCATGTACAAAGTGTGTTAATGTTTTCTACCATGACCATCTATATTATTTAAGGTAAGTGTACATCTGCAGACATTTATATTTTCAATCTAATACCAATGTCACTGCACAGCTTTTAACTCAAGATTGTAGAACCTCAAATCATAGTTCAAGGAGTAATTCTGCACTTGCCCAAAGTCTCTAGGGCTAGGCCTATAATGTAACAGAACAGAAGGTTTGTGAGAACTCCATAATGTAACTGTAACATAAAAATATGGCCCCCATGTACAGAGAGTATGACACTGACAGAGCCATATGATCACGATGATGATCGATTCTATTTATTATGTACTTGTTTTAAGTAATAACATTTATATTATTAAATAATAAATCTTTAGCATGAAACTATCATTTTTTTATCAACCAATATCAATCATTCAATCATCATCCAAATCATATCATAGTCCAAAAAGCTAAAGTAAAAGCCCTAGAACTTATTACACTCATCAGCTCACTGGTTCCCTTGGCGTCAGACAGTAGTATGGCCTACGCTATAGGCTGCAGTTACAATAAAAATAGCCATAGGCTTAACACTTTCTAAGTTTAGGCCAACACCATAACTTACATACAATTACAACACAAGTACATGCAACACTAACATTAACAAGTAAACTTTATTTAATATTTATTTAGAACTCTTAGAATAGAAGATTCAAGAAGAGTTTTTTGTGTGAACTTTAAATTTCCTTAAAGTTTAAAACTTAAAAAGTTTAACGATAAATTTACCCATCTAGAAATAATAACTACCTTACCTGGTCCAGTATTAACTTTCAACACTTCTTGACTTGTGTCCCCTTTCTAATTGGTGCACAAACAAAGTCAGAAAACACAACGTGTAGACCTCTCTCAGGTTGGTAGATCGAGACCAGCACAAGGTATAGGCCCTACGCACACAGGACTTAATACCACCCTCACACACACACGATTCATCGAGGCCGGCATGGTGGCATGGTACTACAATAATACATTAGTAGTATACTACTAGTAGTTACAGTGTGTGCAGAGTCAATGGGGCGTATGTACAAAAAGTGTACATTACTTAACAATGTTCGTGTACCCTATCATGTACAACTAACTATGGCGACGCGGGCGGGTTCGAGGGGGATATGGAGAGCTGGCCGCAAAACGAGTATTGGCTAAAGTTGACGTTCCCATTAAGCGTAAATTCACTACTTAGCAGAAAGTTGCGGGAGCAAGTCAGAAAAAGGGATGGTTAATAAGGCTCAAGCTAGACAGATAATATAAGGCCGTACTCCGAATTGACGGCCGTATCCGCTAATTTGGATATTTCTTCACTATTTAATTATTAAACTTAAAGACAGTTATGTGTTTACATTATATTGCCATTTTATTTATCAATAATGAACAACGGGCATTATATTATTTTGCCCGCTGTAACAATTTTTGCATCACTCAATGAATTCCCTTAACATAACGTAACGAGGATACTATTTCTAACACTATAGGAAGACGTGCGTGGTATTTGCATCACTCTGCCGTTAACAACAAGAGGTTATTATTCCACACAATAGGGCGACAGTTATGTGTCTACATTTTATTGATATTTTACTAGCCACGTTATAACATTTGCATCACTTCCGTTAACAACAAGAGGTTATTATTCCACACAATAGGGCGACAGTTATGTGTCTACATTTTATTGATATTTTACTAGCCACGTTATAACATTTGCATCACTTCCGTTAACAACAATGAGGTTATTATTCCACACACTAGGGCGACAGTTATGTGTCTACATTTTATTGATATTTTACTACGCACGTTATAACATTTGCATCACTGCCGTTAACAACAATGAGGTTATTATTCCACACAATAGGGCGACAGTTATGTGTCTACATTTCATTGATATTTTATTACGCACGTTATAACATTTGCATCACTGCCGTTAACAACAATGAGGTTATTATTCCACACAATAGGGCGACAGTTATGTGTCTACATTTTATTGATATTTACTACGCACGTTATAACATTTGCATCACTGCCGTTAACAACAATGAGGTTATTATTCCACACAATAGGGCGACAGTTATTGTCTACATTTTATTGATATTTATTACACACGTTATAACATTTGCATCACTGCCGGTTAACACAATGAGGTTATTATTCCACACAATAGGGCGACAGTTATGTGTCTACATTTATTGATATTTTATTACACACGTTATAACAATTGCATCACTGCCGTTAACAAAAACATTGAGGTTATTATTCCACACAATAGGGCGACCGTTATGTGTCTACATTTTATGATATTTTATTACACACGTTATAACATTTGCATCACTGCCGTTACAAAAACATTGAGGTTATTATTCACACAATAGGGCGACAGTTATGTGTCTACATTTTATTGATATTTTATTACGCACGTTATAACATTTGCATCACTGCCGTTAACAAAAACAATGAGGTTATTATTCCACACAATAGGGCGACAGTTATGTGTCTACATTTTATTGTTGCGTATGGTATTATGCGCATATTGGCATTACTTATGTATAACGTTTTTAACCATTTTCGTCCAAACATGCCGCAAATTAGAGTTTGTCAGCAATTAATTGCATCCACTGTTTACCAAGCTGAGACAGTATGTCTGGAAGTTGGATGGGTTGTGCATGTCGCCCAGGAGTCGTCGGCAATGTTGTAGGCCGATCTACTCTAACTCAACAGATGGTTCCACTTGTGCATCGGGTTCTCTCAAAGACAAGTTCCATTGTCAATTGACATATCAATTTTTTACACAAAGGCAACTACTGGCAGATTTTTTTTCGCACCCCTCCTGACCAAGTCACTGACCCCCTATTGACCACCCCTCTAGAATGTGTGGCATGGTCCAGCTAAGCATTATGGAATGAGCTGCCTGGATCGAGCGTTCGATGTGTTAGGACAATGGCAATGGCAATAAGATGTGTCGTTAAATACCGACCACGTGACCTGTGTCAAGTCAACAGTGGAAGGTACTATTCCATACAATAAGACCATATTTTTTATTGGTAAGCACCTTGATTTGTACCTGGCCTTCCCAGTTCCTAAACAACAATGAGTATAATTATTATTCCACGCAATGGGAGACAGTTATAATATGTCTACATTGTATGTATTATTTGTACCACTGCATGCTGTTGACGACAATAAGGGTGTTAATTCCACACAATAGGTAGACTGTTATGTATCTTACGTATTCAATATAGGCCCTGTAACATGCGCCCTGGCCTTATCAATGGGGAGGGGGGGGGGGGGGGGTCAGAGATAAAGGGAAATCGTTAACTATGTTATCGTCTATACTTTCGTTCGAATAATTGTTATACAGCTGCTTGATAAACGTTTATATCATGTCTTTTTAACACATTCGGCAAAAGTACTGATTCACCATTTTCTTTTGCAGTTTGATGTGCGTTCAACTTTGTTGAAGTTTTAAATGTGCCTTGTTTAAGATTATGTCAAACCATTACGGAGGACGTTTATATTGCTGATTTTTATATAAAAATAATATATATTTGTTTATGTTCACTTATTAATGTACACTATTTTGAGACCATTAAACTGTCAACATTGTTCGGTTTTCCACAATCAAACAAATGTCTGGTTTGTGTACGGCAATCAAATTATATTCAGAACAAAAACCAAAACACAAGGAGGTCAAAGTATAACATTTGAGGAGAGTATTATGTGTTTTCAACTTCAAATTTATTACGCAATACTGTGAACGTAAACAAGTTATGTCACTTAAAATAAACAAGACCATGAAGTCAAAGAATATGCAGTATACATGTAGATTTACTTAAAAATCAAACAAGATAAATAAAAGCCCGAAAGCTCCACCTTGGATATTTATTCATGCCCTTAATAAATACCGTGCTATTAAAGGGGCTGTGTCATCATGATCACAGAGTCTGTGGCTCGACACTGAATAATGAACTCTCACCCTTTTACTGCACACGTGCACGTGATGGCGTTCGCATCATCATAGTATAATAATGGTGATACCCTTTAAGAATGAAACAGTCAACGCGCGCGTATGCAGTAAATGGTTGAGAGTTCATATTCTCTGGACCAGGAAACATGCAGACTATGATTGTGATGACAGCCCATTTAAATCACTAACTCTATGTAACCAGAAAAAACAAAAATGTCACACAAAATTCCAACAAATTCCAAGTCAATAAAATGGTTTAAACTTAGAGTCATGTAATATGGTAAACTATGAAACATACAATTAAAAAATACTTACATGTGTGACATGCTCTGCCTTCAATTAAATTATTTCAAAAACTCCCAGCATGCAGTTCTAATCAATAAATTGTAGTAGTAAACATTTAACATTTCAAATAATACACAACAGAATTTTGATCACCCCCAAATTATAACAAAATTGTATACAATTTGGCAAGAAAGCAGCAAGTCATTCATGTTTGGGATATCAGTGATTTTGTGTGTGTTAAATAAAATTAGCTGTGGCAAACTGCTTACCAACCAAAATGACCTATGATATAAATATGAAAAAATGGCCTAACGTTTCGACCCTAGCTGAGTTTTTCCAAAATGCTAATTTTTTGAGAAAGACTCCGCTAGGGTCGAAACATAAGGCCATTATAACTTTTTTCAATTAAATAATTAAATCTATATTCTAGTCTTGATCGTCTATCCATGTGTAGTTGTTAAAAAGTGATAAGGTTTTCATGTTGTCTCTTTTAAGCCTGTTGTCTGCTCCTTTTCTTGAAATAACAGGTGAACATCAAGTATAAATCTTGACAAAACAGGTCAGGATGATTCTTACCTACAAGAAGATTGCACATAAATTGACACTTGACTGTAAATTGTTACATGTTCATTTTCTAAAGATTAATTATAATATTTTTAACATATATAAGACTTGTATTCAGTACACCCATAAATGGAAATCAATGGACTTCAATGTCTCACTAAAAGGTTAATCTTCAAATCAATATGTTGAATTACATCAATATTGCTACTTTGGTTTTTATTGACCTTTCAAAAGATTTTATTGACTGTAATCTTCCTTTTCTTCAATGTTTTGTTAATATTCCATGACTTTGTTCCACCCATTATAATACAGTGGCTTAACCTGAGGGCGGGCGTGGATTGGAGGGGGAGCACGTTGTACATTTAAGGCCACCTCTATAAGAAAATCTACTGAAATCTACTGAAATTGCCTTCCCTATCTCTGTATAATGTATCACACTTGCGTTACATGTAATTAGAAATACGTATACCTTGTTGATCATTGGATTTGTCAGTTATGTGAACTTTCTGCGTATCATGTGGGTTTTACATGTATCTGCACCTGCTGTGAGATTTTCAACTCTTCCGGATGGCTAATGAAAGCTGCTTGCCAATCTGAAAAGAGAATACCATTTGTATAAAATTTATCAACTAGCTTTTCCCTGTATCATGCAAAAGTGCACACCAACCGTTTGAATATTTAAATACTGCAAAAAAATGTGTAGGTAGTTTGATCTCTGTGATTCGCCACTCATGAAAACCATGACAGCAGTGTATGTAACAGAAGCGTTAGGAAGCTGTGACAGCTTTGGGAAAGTTAGATCAAGGACCAGTGGTTGACTTGTGGTTGGTTAGTGACTTACATAAGGCATGCGCACTTAGTACGAATGACTGTATGTCATGTTAACGCAACCATTACCAAGGGAATTAGAAGTTGGCAAAATCAAGGTTATAATTTTTCTGATTGATAACTGGTCCCTTCTGCTCTGTGCTTGGCTATTGGTAAGCATAGCAGCAATAGGATCAGCCTCAGCTAGTTGTAAATCATCAACTACTAGTTCAACTATGACTAGCGTAACTTCAGAGTTGTCGACATATGGTTAACTATGCTCCTTGATCAAACTTTCTCAAGACTTTTGTGAGCTCCCATCCTATCATCAATCCATAGAGCAGGGAACTGCACAAAAAAATGTTCAAAAGAAGTAAAAATTAAATTGAAAAAGTAATTTTTTTATTAAATTGTTCACATTCACGTATACTAATTTTTCGCAATACATTACCATACAATGCTAAGTATCTATGCCTAAATGCAACATGCAATGAAGCGATTTCGCAACGTAAAGCAAATCAAAACAAATCTTTTAACGCAACAACTTGTGTCCAGACATAACTTGGTCTAGTCCAGACAGTTTTCAAATTAACCTACAAATCGACCATGATTTTATTTCATTGGCAAGTCATTTCCTAGACCTGGAGGCCTTACACTTTCGCATAAACACTAAGTTATTAATTATTCTGGCGGTAGAACCGCCATGGACTCGGAGGTAGAAACAACCACCGATCTCCATGTGGTATACAAGGCTAGTCATTTCCCATCTTTTCCAGCAGCAAAACATAACAATTTACAATTTTCGTATACGGCGGGGTGCGATTTTTCAACTGGTCCGCAGTACACCACACTTGAAAATTTGTCTACTGGTTACCAGTGATGCAATTTTAGTATACTTCTCATGTTCATAATACTCTAGATCTAGCTACCTCGCTAACATTGCGATAATTTATTCTCGGGAAAAGGATACGCCCTACTAATCTTAAACTCTTACCATTTTTGATATGGATGACCTACGATTTCCACAAAGAATGTAGCACAAGACACATTATCACACGACGTCTTCTGGC